>NC_057415.1:19848775-19882142 GCF_019320065.1 Cervus canadensis
GTCTTCTCCAACACCACAGTTCAAAAGCATCAATTCTTTGGCACTCAGGTTTCTTCACAGTTCAACTCTCACATCCATACATGACCACTGGAAAAACCATAGCCTTGACCAGACGGACCTCTGTTGGCAAAGTAATGTCTCTGCTTTTTAATATGCTCTCTAGGTTGGTCATAACTTTCCTTCCAAGGAGTAAGCGTCACCAATAGTAAGAGTTACCAACAGGTGGGCAAAAATAAAAACAAAACCCAACCAGATACCTCTACAGTTTGGGTCCATGGTTTACCTGTTTTTTCAATTACTCTGGTCTGCTTCTGCTTCTCTGTCATCCTAGCACTTTGCTTCTACTTAAATATTGTGCTCAGTTGCTCAGTCTTGCCTGATACTTTACGACTCCGTGGACCATAGCCTGCCAGATTCCTCTGGCCATGGAATTTTCCAGGCAAGAATACTGGAGTGGATTGCCATTTCCTACTCCAGGGGATCTTCCTGACCAGGGATTGAACCCATGTCTCTTGTTTCTCCATCTCCTGCATTGGCAGGTGGATTCTTTACCGCTGTGTCACCTGGGAAGCCATATACTTAAGGAATAGGACAGTTTTCTTTTAGTTTCTTTCTTTTTTTTTTTTGTTTTAAATTTTAAAATCATATTTCTTATTGAAGAGGCAATGTATACATTTGGTATACAGCTCAAAAGGAAAGAAAAGATAGATAATGAAGTCTGTTTCTTAACTCTGCTCCCAGTCAACCAGAAGCTTTCTGGAAATATTCTGTTTACATATGGGCTCTGTGTATACATATGTATTCTTCCTCTTTTGCTCTCTGTCTTTTGCAATCAGCAGATTCTAATAGTTTTGTAAGTAAATTTTTAGATTTACAGAATAATCGATCAGATAGCATATAGGATTCCACATGCCCAGTTTCCCCTATTATTAACACCTTGCATTAGTGAGGTCCATTTGTTATCATTAATAAGCCAATGCAGATGAGACAAGTGCTTGGGCCTGGTGCACTGGGAAGACCCAGAGGAATCGGGTGGAGAGGGAGATGGGAGGGGGGATCGGGATGGGGAATAAGTGTAAATCTATGGCTGATTCATATCAATGAAAAAAAATAAAAAATAAAAAAATAAAAAGAAATAAACCATGAAAAAAAAAAAAAAAAAAAGCCAATGCAGATACATTCCTCTTAACTCAAGTCCATAGTCTACATTAGGGCTCACTCTGTTGATCGGATCTGCACATAATATACTCGCCACCACAGTATCATAGTTTCGTTTGTGGGTGAGTTACCTTGTCTCGGAACACTGTCATCCAGCACAATGCATCTCTCTGGGGGACATTTAATGAATGGCTACTGAAATGACCCTAGGATGATCGGGCTCTGACAGTAATACCAGTCTTCAGTGGGGCAAGGTCTTCCCAGACTTCACCTGTGGTCAGTGATGAGTGGTGGTCTGCAAGGCAATGATCGCTCTCCAACCCAGTGGATTTTCCTGAAAGTCATGCGTGACCTCAAAGACTGTACAGCATATTTGCAATAGACCGGAATATCTGCACCTGGCATTTCTACCGGGGCTGGGGGTGAAGTTTAAACCTTCTTTAGGAACATCCCCTTAGGGAAAAGTTCTGGAGGATGCTGGCTCTACCTGTTTCTTAGTGCTCTGCAAATTCCTGCTTGTGCTTCCCCTAAATGTTTCAAAACCCAAAGAGTACCTACCCTCTGGCTTTAGGATGAAACTTACTGGAAATAAGAGGGGATTTAAGAGCAATGTCAGGAATGTCAGTGTTGATTTTGGGTCTAGAAATCAACTTTGCAGAGCATCAATGTCCGAATTGCTATGCTTTGCACTTTCTTGTGCTTCTGTTCTATTGCCTCATCAGTTTGGAGGTATATCTGTGTGGAAATCTTGTTAGGCTTCTTCTTCTTCTTGGGCTAGGATTTGCTTCCCTTCTGCACTCATCCCCTGTGGCTTTGGAGGGTCCCTTCCAGTGGCACTTCTGTACTATTTGACCCTCATGGGCAGGCTACACTTGTGTTTCTTTCCCATTACCAGGATCACTGGGGATCTGTGATGACCCAGTGTCTAATTTTCTGTTGTCTGTTCTTTCCTTTGGAAAGCTGTCCTGGAAATGGACTAGCTTTTCTAAGAAATCCTGTCACGTGTGTTTATAGCCTTTTAATTTTGCTCAATTTCCTGCCATCAGTGGCAGATCTGGGACTATCAAAGCAGGCTGCTGGGAATTCCCCAGGGTCAGAGTCAAAACCACTGTTTAAATCTCTTTCTAGAACATACATCAGTACTCTATGTTTATAGCCCCCACCTTTTTATTATTCATGTTCTTATACCCTCAGGACTTCCTGTTCAAAACAAATAGCAAGATGCTCTACTTAAGTGCGCATGGACTGTCCCATCTAGAGTGAAAACCAGTGCATTTTCACCAGGTGATTCTTTCAGGCCCATGTTAAACTCCCTCCCACTTTTCTAGACTCTTTTGTGGGACCCCACAGGGGAAAAGGAGAGAAAGGGGTTTTGATGGTTAATTTTATGGGCCAACTTGGCTGGGTCAATGTGCTCAGACTTACTGGTTGATTCTATGAGAGTGTTTTTTTGAATGAGATGAACACTTCAGTGGTGAATTTCTGGTAAACAGGTTGCCCTCCATATTGTGGGTGGGCCTCATCTAATCAGCTGAAGGACAGACTAGAACAAAAAACTGAACTTCCCAAATGAAGAAGGGAGTCTGCCAGCAGACAGCCTTTGGACTTGAACTGCAACATTGGTTCTTCCATAGGTCTCCTGACTGCTGACCACCGTGCAGATTTTGGACTTGCCAATCTCCATAACTGCATGAGCCAATTCCTTGCCATAAATCTCTTTCTGTTGGCTCTGTTTCTCTGGAGAATCCTGACTAGTGTAGGGAGTAGACAAAAAGCAAGTGATGTATGTAATTTATGCTCCTCCACAGAAGAGGGGTAGGCAACACACCATTTCTTGCAACCCCTACAGGGTCTGGGAAAGGAATGCGTAGGTAGAACTCCATAAATAAAATTTGTTTTCAGATATTTAAAAAAATTCCTGCTCTATTTCCCTGTCTTATTTTCACTGCATTACAAGTTTACCAGATCTTTGCTAAAATTAAAGATAGAGCCAGTCATTTGATACTTTGTAACTAAAAAATTAAAAAAAAAAAACTAGGAAAAGACAATTTCAAATGAAAAGTGGTATCCTTGATTGCATCCTGGAACAGAGAAAGAACATTAGTGGAAATAACTAATGAACTCAGAATGAAGTTTGGAGTTTAGTTAATAATTAGTTTCTCTCTTAGTTTTGACAAGTGAATTATGGTTATGTGAGGTTTTCCCTGCAGGGGAAGTTGTGTGGGAACTCTCTGTACCATCTTTGTAACTCTTCTGAAAATATAAAATCACTCCAGAAGTAAATGTTTATTTAAGAAAAATAGGAGACAAACCCCTTCATGGATCACAGTCTTGTCATAACAAAGGGGCTTGCATAACTCAATGAAGCTATGAGCCAGGCCTTGCAGGGCCACTCAAGATGGACAAGTCATAGAGGAACGTTCTGACAAAACGTGGTCCACTGGAGGAGGAAATGACCACCCCTTCTAGTATTCTTGCCTTGAAAATCCCATGAACAGTTTGAAAAGGCAAAAAGATATGACACTGGAAGATAAGCACTTCCCCACCCCCCCACCCCAAGTCAAAATGTGTCCAATATGCTACTGGGGAAAAGCAGAGGGCAATTGCTAATAGCTCCATAAAGAATGAAGTGAATGTGCCAAAGTGAGAACAATGTTCAGTTGTGGATGTGTTTGCTGGTGAAAGAAAACTACGATGCTGTAAAAAACAATATTGCGTAGGAACCTGGAATGTTAGGTCTGTGAATCAAGGTAAATTGGATGTGGTCAAGTAGGAGGTGGCAAGTATGAATATGGACATCTTAGGAATCAGTGAACTAAAATGGAAATAGGTGAATTTAATTCAAATGACCTTAATATCTGCTACTGTGGGCAAGAATCCCTTAGAAGAAATGGAGTAAACCTGAGAGTCAACAAAAGAGTCCGAAATACAGTACTTGGGCGCAGTCTCTAAAATGACAGAATGATCATGGTTTGTTTCCAAGGCAAATCATTCACCATCACAGTAATCCAAGTCTGTACCCCAACCACTAATGCTGAAGAAGCTGAAGTTGAATGGTTCTATGAAGACCTATAAGACCTTCTAGAACTAACACCAAAAAAAGATGTCATTTTCATCATTGGGGATTGTAATACAAAAATAGGAAGTCAAGAGATACCTGGAGTAGCAGGCAAGTTTGGCCTTGGAGTAAAAAAATGAAGCAAGGCAGAAGCTTACAGAGTTTTGTCAAGAGAACACACTGGCTATGGTTTTTCTAGTAGTCACGCACTAATATGAGTGTTGGGCCATAAAGAAGGCTGAGTGCTGAAGAATTGATGCTTTCGAATTGTGGTCCTGGAGAAGACTCTTGAGAGTCTCTTGGACTGCAAGGAGATTAAACCAGTCAATCCTAAAGGAAATCAACCCTGAATATTCCATGAAAGGACTGATGCTGAAGCTCCAATACTTTGGCCACCTGATCAGAAGAGCCGATTCATTGGAAAAGACCCTGATGCTGGGAAAAATTGAAAGCAAAACGAGAAAAGGGTGGCAGAGGATGAGATGGTTAGATAACATCACCGACTCAGTGGACATGAAATTGATCAAACTTTGGGAGATAGTGAAGGACAGGGAAGTCTGGTGTGCTACAGTCCATGAAGACGCAGAGTTGGACATGACTTAGCAACTGAACAACAACAACAAAGGAGGCAAATGGGGTTCCATGGAAGATGGTGGTCAAGGCTTATCAGGGGTGATGTTACTGCAGGTGATATTGTTATCTTTCAACTTACGAGAAAGTATTAGCATTATATTGCTAAATTACTTACTGCAATCACTAGAGCTGTTCAGAGTCCCTTCGGCTGGCTTGACTTCTCAGACTCCTTGGGATAGCCCTGGAGGCCTGAAGTGTCACCCTTCTCTGTTTGAGAACTATTTTTCTGAAGTGATGAAATAAAATGCTTAGGGAAGATAACAAATATGTAACAAATTTATATGGTCAACGTGCGATTTCTCCATATCCTGCCATCTACCAATTCATTTTGCTTGTCTTGTTCCTCGGAAACTCTATGCAGGGGGCTTTCCTGCTATTTTGCCCTGGCTCATTTTTTGTTAATTCAGTCGTGTCTACAAGTTCTTCCAGGTTCAAAAGCAGCTTCCTCTCCCACGTCCCCATGCCTGAGCCTCAGTCATTGGAGTGAACTCTTTTCAGTTCTTTTTACTATCTCAGTTGATATGTGCCTTTGTATTTCTCCATATTTCTGATATTACTTCTCGACTTTGGGGTTTTAGATATTACCTATGGACCTGCTTCTTTGGAAAGTGAAGATTAAGCTTCTGCCAGATTGACAAAATAATTCTGACAACATCAATCACATATTTTGACTCGGCTGTAATTATGTAAATTATTGCTCACAGCTAAGTCAGATGGTATGCGATGACTGCATTCTCTTCCTCGCATAAATTTTGAATAGTCCAGGATTAAATAATTGCCTCATTCTATTTTAAAAATTGTTTAATTTCTATGTGCTTATTGCTCATTCATTTCTGAATTTTCCACTAGACCTGTAATTCTTTTTCACTGTGTTCAGACCCTCTCATTTCTCAGAAACCCTCTTCTTTCTCTGGCTCCACCTGGCCTGGTTGGTGTCCAGACCTGCTGCCTCATGTTGTCCTGGGGCCATGTTTTGTTATCAGTTTAGGGGTCACATTTGTATCTCTCCTGTGGTGAATCCTCACTTTACTAGATGCCACGTTCTCCCTTTGGTTGGTTCCTCTCATTTTTATGGTGCTCCTGCTCCAATAGGCTCTTGAGAAAAAGTCCCTTTGAAGTAAGACACTGTATCTGTATGTACATTCTTTTTCGTATACTTTTCCCCATAGTTTATCACAAAATATTGAGTAAAGTTCCCTGGGCTATGCAGTAGGTCCTTGTTGTTTATTTTACACACAGTAGTATGTATATGTTGGACTTCCCTGGTGGCTCAGCGGTAAAGAATCTGCCTGCAATGCAGAAGCCACAAGAGACGTGGGTTCGATCCCTGGGTCGGGAAGATCCCCAAGGGCACAGCAACCCACTCCAGTATTTTTGCCTGGAGTATCCCATGGACAGAGGGCGCTGGTGGGCTACTGTCCATAGGGTCACAAAGAGTTGGACAAGACTGAAGCGACTTACTACATGCACACACAGTATGTATATGTTACTCCTGAAATCCTATTTTATCCCTTCCTCTACCTTTCCCCTTTGGTAACGACATATTTGGCAAACCACTGTATCTGAAAACCACTTCATTCAAAATGATAATTTGGCTATATGTAATATTCTGGGTTGAAAATAACTTTCCTTTAGAGACTCAAAAGCATTACTTCTTTGTCACAGAGCTTCCGCTGTGGTATCGAGAAGCCCCTGGTAGTATTTAGGACCTTCTCTTGTGCTGTAATTTCCCCTTGACCCTCTTTGGTTATGAATATATTCCTTCTCACATGCTGGGATTTCAGTGGGTACTGTCAGCCTGGAAACACATTTTCTTGAATTGGTTCAATGACAATTTCTTCCCCTTGGTTTTCTCACTTTTCTTTCTGGACTTCCTGTCCTTTGGATGTTGGGTCCACTGCTCACTGTCTTTTCGATATTGCTTCCCATATCTGCTCTTCTAGTCTGCTTTCTGGGGGGATTGGTCCACATTTTCTTTCAACCTTTCTATTGACTTTTTCATTTTTGTATGTATTTTTAATTTTTTTTATTGTCCCCCTTTTGATAGCTCCCTGTTTCTATGCATGTGATACATGTTCCCATGATTATTGCTGCCTGTATCACCTTAAAAAGATGATAAAAAATGAGTGATCTCCAGGCAGGGACGCCTCTGAGGCTGGCTGAGTGGTGAACCAGAACATCGTCACAAGCTCCCAGCCCCCACCGCACCCTCATGTGGCTTGGGCTGCTTACACTGTGGTGGCTGGGTTGTTTGGAGAGGGAGAGTCCTGACAGGAAGTGTCGGTGAACGAGCATTTGGGAGAGCCAAGTGGAAGCTGCAGTGACCTCAGCAGCCCAGGGAATCCCGTGGGGTCTCCTTGTTATATGTGGTGCAGGGAAACGGGGTGGGAGATGGAAGAAGAGGAGCAGCAGATGCCGGGGAGGCTGCCACAGGCCCAGCTAGAGATGATGGAGGCCTGGGCAGGGTGGGGGGTGGATACAAGGTGTGTTTTGAAATAAAAAGGTAGAATCAAAAGGACAGTGAGAGCTTTGAGTCTATGTGGAGGAAGACCGAAGCAGCTGGGTTGAGGATGAGTGCTTGAGCCACCAATTGAGGTCGACCAATAAGAATGGAGCATCTGGAAGCTTGGGGGGAATTAAGACTCCTTTTGGCCACACAAAGTATGGGTTGGTTCAAGGAAATCAAGAAGGCAGTTGAGTATGTGTGTGGTGCTCAGAAGAGAGGCTGGCATCTGCGGCTCTTGAGCCTTAGATGACTTTTAGGATAAGGACCTGTTCAGCATCTGAGGGGAGCCACAAAAACCTGGAAGGATGAGCAGAGAAGAGGAGGCGGTGGAGGAGGAGGAGGGCATTAGACTGATGCAGAAGGGCAGGAGAGTGTTATCTTAGGGTCAATCAGGTTCTAATGTTGCTGAGAGATGAGGCAACTCAGAGAGCAGTCTCTGTCTTTGTCTACCTGAAGGTCACACACAGGAGATTCTCAGTAAACTTGACCAGCGATTCCAGGGGATGGAGAGTGATGCATAAAGATGGGAGGGGGTCCAACAGAAACTAAAGGCAGAAAAAGTACAAATGGAGTCTATGGACAGCATTTTGGATTTTGTGGTGGGAGACAGGGAATTGGGGCTATTGATAGAGGAGGATGTGGAGTCAAGAAAAAAATTTAGATATATTAGAGCATGTTTTCTTGCTGTTGGAAGTATTTGGTAGAGAGAGGAAAATACTGTTTATGGGAAAGAGGAGTTTCTGAGAAGGCAGAGGGGTGCATCGAGCACCAGGGGAGGTATGCTCAGGCCGAGGAGTAGCGCTTTCTTCCTTGGGTCCAGAAGCAAGCAGATCAGAGCCTGGAGGGATGGGAAGGGAGTCATGGCCTGCTCACTTTTATTTTCTCCCTGAAGCAGAGGCTGTGGAGGAGGGCGAGGGTGTGTGTGGCCAAGGACAGAGCCGACTAAAGGAAAGAGCCACTTTGGTGAGTGGAAGGGTTAATCGTGCAGGAAAGGGGAATATGCTTTCTGGGCTGGTGGGGTGCTCTTGTTGGCTCTTGTGGTCTCCCATGGGGCCCTCCCATGGTGTACCGGTCACCTCCAAAACTTGCCCACAGCCTACAGCTGCCCTGTGATCTCAGTGGAGGATGGGGACTCAGTGGAGGAGGGTGGATTAGAGGGTGCAGGGGGTAGGAAGCACCAGGCTGGGCTGGGACAGGCCCTGGACAGCTAGACAGTGATGGGCAGGCTGGAGGTGGAGAGGGGCTGGGGCAGTGAGGCAGCGCCCAGAGGAGAGAGGAGGGGGGCGAGGGGAGGCTGAGATTGAGGAGGCAAGGGAGTGGATGTTCCTGGAGAAAAGAATGTACCCAGGCTTCTATTTATTTTTAATTTGGATGCGGTTCCACGGTGAGAACTGCTGAAGAACTCTGTGTTCTGGTTCTAGCTGTGCTGCCTTTTGCTTCTTCTTTTACTGCGTTCTCTCATGGATCGAGGGAGTTGGATGAGTCGCGGCACTTTGCAGATGGAGATGCCAACCCAGAGTAGGCGAAGCGTATCCCACCAAGAGCTGGACACTGGGACCTCTAACCCCTGGGGGCTGGTTGTGCTTTATTTGTTTACCATGATTTTCCACTAGACACTGCCCTGCCCTGTCCTAGAGAAAGAGCTGGTGCTTGTCTTGGACAGCAGGCCTCGGCCTTACTCTGGAGAGTTGAGGAAATGACACAAATACAGACATTTTTGATTGGACCTGAAAGATGTCCCTTTCCCAGGCACAGTGGTTCTGTGTGCTTGGGGTGAGAAGCATGGTTTTCCTCTTTGGGAGAAGTGTTTTTTCTTCCTGGTGCAAGAATTCAAGAGCTTTGCTAGAGCAGAGTTCTGCCCTGTTTCTCTTTTCTTCTCTTTCTTGAGGTTGGGGCCAAGCAGTCTGGCGGGCTTGGAATCCTGGTCTCAGGCTCCAAGTCCTTAGATAGTATGCGTTGAACCTGCAGAGGGGGGCTGGAAACCCCACACTGCCTTGGCCCTGCTGCCTGTGGGGCTTCCGGTGGAGTTGTCCTGGCTCAGTTTTCACTGGAGAGGGGACCAGTCAAAAGGGAGTCCTGTGGGAGATGGCTGGACTGGGATGCTGCCGGCGGGTGGCTTGAAGCATAGCCTCTGGACTAGAGACAGGCAGAGCAGAGCAGGCGGGGCTTGTCTCCAGGGGCTGGGGCTCTGACTGTTCTCCAGCTGCCCCAGCTAAGGTTGCATGGAGCACCGCTTCTCTGCATTTGCTGCGCTTTGGGGGAATTAGGCTTCCTCTGTGCCTCGGGTGATCCTGGGAGAGTGACTGCAGCGGGAGGAGCTCAGAGAGTTCTGTGACACAGAAGGACAGGTGGAGAAGCCCAGGGCAAGAGGTGACCGGCGATGGCCAAGACAGACGTGGCCTGACAGCTCTACGTGGAGGGGCTCAGAAATTAAGGGTGGCTCCTGGACACGGCCTCAGACTTCCTGCAAGAACTGAGCCGAATCTGAGAGCTGGAACTCTCAAGGGTCAAGTTACGTTCAAGTGGGGAGGGTTTGCACCCACCTACGAAGACCTTCGTCGGTGGGGGGCACTCTGCCCACTGGCCATCCCAGGGAAGGCACCATGCCTTTCCTGAGTGATTCCCATGTTTTGTGGCTCCAGGGGTCAAGATTGGAGCCATATTCAGACAAAAACCAAAACCCCAAAGGCTATTAATTGCACCCTTTGTTGGCAATTCAGGTAAAAAGAAAGCTGCGGGGGATAGAGTCAGTTTGGTGTGGAGGTGGGGTAGCAGCACAAGGCTGGCACTTCAATCAGGGCACAAACTCCAGAGAGAAAAATAAACACTTCAGAAGGCACTTGACCTTTTAAATGCTGAGTTCTAAAAATAGAGAGGGAGCATCGTGATGCTTTTATGGAGGCCAAGATGAAGCCAGGATGCTCTGAGTCACTCTGCCTTGGGAGCCTGGCTCCTCTCCCCAACATTAGCCCTGCCACCTGAACCCGGTGACAAGCCCAGTTACCTGGTGGGGGGATGTTCTCTCCTCCTGATGAGAGGAGCCAAGACCAGGTACCATCCACGAGAGCAGTGCATATCTGGTTTTACTTCATTGCTTCGCTTCATTGCTACGTTAATCTCCTTCCCTCTGTACGTTTTAGCAGAAAGCTTAGTCTCCAGGTTAGGAAACAAGAGTTGTTTGCCCAGTTGAGCCTCATCCAAACACCAACATTTTCTTTAAACCTCTTTCAAGTATTGCATCAGAACCTCGAGTTCTGGGGGCCGTGTCTGAGGTCCCAAATCCATAGCACTTGCTTGGGCCAGGGATGAAAAGACAGGGAAGCAATGGTGTCTTTCTGTCACCATCCATCCTCTGCAGTAATCTCTCATCCCTCATAAAGCGCTGGCTACATGTGTCCAGTCAGGCTGACACTGGTTACAAAATCAGTCCTCAAAAGTCCAGCCAGGCCAGAATCATGTGGGCATCGTGGTTAGAGAGGCTTTTGTAAAGAGTTTTCTGAGCACAAGCTTTCCTTTCAGTCATAATTGTACCACATTTTAATAGGAAAGTTCTGTCTGAAAGCATGCCAACTGGAAATCAGATTATGTGGAGGGGATAAAAATAGCCCTGCCCGCTACTCAGCACAACGCAGCCCATCTTTGTCCTCATGTCTCGGGTGGAATCAACTTTGCCAGGACTTCTTCACCCTACTGGCTTCTTTCTGGAGCAGTGGATCAAAGGCCATCTGTCTTTCCTCCCTTTTTTCCCAGGTAACTTGAAAGTGAATTGGACTCAGCTTCCTTTTACTCCCTGAGAGCTCTGGGGGAGTGTGAGGAAAGGGGACCCAATTGGCTTTTGGTCACTAAGGCTCTCCAGGTAAGGGAGGAGACTGGACGTGCGTCCAGTCAAGAGGCCAGTTTTAATCCATCCTTACCCCTCCCTGGGCTTCCCAGGTGCTCCGTGGGTAAATAATCTGCCTACAAAGCAGGAGACGCAGGAGACTCGGGTTTTTGATCCCTGGTTTGGGGAGATCCCCTGCAGGAGGGTATGGCAACCCACTCCAGCATTCTTGCCTGGAGAATCCCATGGACAGAGGGCTACAGTCTGGTGGGCTGGACTGGTGGGCTACAGCCCAAGGACTGGTGGGCTACAGCCCATGGGGTTGGAAAGAGTCGGACACGACTGAGTGACTAACACTGGCTGACATCCCTCCCTTCTCCTACCCTGACCACGTTGGGATTTTGAACTCGGGACAGAGAAGTGAGTCAGTCTAGAGGTTGTTTGGGATCATGTCACTTCAGGGGGTTGATATCTGCTTTTGTTTTTAGCTATTTTTGCTGACTTTGTCTGAGGCATCACCCGTCAGGGACTGGAAACAACTGTCTTTGTCTTCTTGACTGGTTTCTGCACTGTGGATGGGCCCCAGCAGCTGACTCTCTGGCCCCATCCAGGAGGCCCTGATCCAAACACTGCTTGGCCGGCCCCCTCTCTTCACAGGGCCAACACAGGAGAGCAATCCAATGAGTCTTTGTTTTTCTGGATCAATCATCTAATGCAAGAAACCCAGAGAACAGGTGAAAACCCTTTCTCACAGTTTGGGAATGAATGGAACCTCTCTGTTCTGTGAGCTGAGCTGAAGCTCCAATACACTGGCCACCTGATGCAAAAGCCAACTCATTGGAAAAGACCCTGATGCTGGGAAAGACTGAAGGCAAAAGGAGAAGGGGGCGGCAGAGGTTAGATAGCATCACCGACTCAATGGTCATGAGTTTGAGCAAACTCCGGGAGATGGTGAAGGACTGGGAAGTGTGGCGCACTGCAATCCATGCAGTTGCAAAGAGTTGGACACAACTTAGTAACTGAACAGCCACAAGGAAATTAATTACATTAAAATGCAATTCATAATGGCTAGGTCTACATGTTAACTTGATATGTATCTAGATATCCAGATATTTAGTCAATCGTAAGTCTGAGTGTGTCTGCGGGGGTATTTTTGAATGAGATTAGTATCTGGATCCATGGAATGAGTAAAGCAGATTGCTCTCCCTAATGTGTGTGGCCTCCTCTAGTTAGTTGAAGGTATGAACAGCACAAAAAGGCAGACCCTCTGGAGAATGAGAGAATTCTTGGGAATTCCTTAGAGTTCCAGTGGTTAGGACTTGGAGCTTCCACTGCTGAGGCCCTGGGGTTTGATCCCCGATTAGGGAACTAAGATCTCTCAAGCCTTGTGGTGAGGCCAAAACAAAAAGAGTGTTTCCTACTTGACAGTGTTTCGCTGGGGCGTCAGTTTTTTTCTGCCTTCAGACTGGAGGCTCTCTTGGGTCTTTAGCTTGATGGCTTACCCACAGATCTTGGGACATGTCAGTTTCCACAATTGTAAGAACCAATTCCTTATAATGTATCTCTCCCCTCATCCCAGCTTCTCTTATACACATCCTACTGGTTCTGTTTCTCAGGAGAACCCTGACTGATACACAGGTTAAACTGACAGAAGAACTCAAAATGTAAGAGATTATGTTCAAATGACAATGCCCTGGATTCTCACTTATCAGCAGGCAAGATCACCCACCTACGATGTGTGGAGACTACACAAGTCCAGGAAATAAAAGGAAGTGTAAGACACAGGACTGCTGCCCTTTGGGAGCTTCTGCTGTGTGTGAAGGATTGCCAGAATTGAGGATGTGGACAAATGCGCTGGAGTGAAATGGTGTGATGGGGAGACAGGCAAGTCCCCAGGTGGAGCTCCAGAAGGGCCCAGGGTTCTGGGGCAGCTGGATTTCCTGGCGGACTGGAGGAGAGAAAGAGTTCATTTGGATCAGCCAGGAGAGTGAGTGGTGGTCTGCGTGTTTCCCAAGCACAGTGGAGAGAGCGCTGGGGACTCTAAAACAGAGTGATAGGAGCCATTGGAAACAGGCCACACTCAGGCAGTTCTGGGAGACCTCCAGAGGGTTTCCTGGGAGGTCCTGCAGAATTGCCCTTTCTGTCTATTGCAGGACCTTACAATGCACTTTGCTGACCAATCCCCTATTCCAAGAAAATCCCGCCCAAGCCTCAGGATGCGTGGGCCCCTTCCTCCATCCGGACTGCTCAGTCTCTCCGTGTCCCCAGGGTCATCCTGGAGCGGTGGCTGCTTCCACCTTGAACCTTGTTTCTTGAGCTAGCACCATGCTGCGGTTAGCAGACTCCACTGTCCACCGAAGGCGCTTCTGAGACTCCTCATGGCAACTCCTACTGCGTGCAGGCGCTTCGCTGACACAGTGACCGGTCCTCACGGCTGCTCAGCCAGCAGGCCCTGCAGGTTCCATGAGAGCCAGTCAGTTACTAGAGGTGCCACTGCCTGGCCCAGCCCGTCAGCCCCTCACCAGGTCCTACTGCAGGTTCACAGCCTGGCTCCACACCTGGGTTGACCACTTGCTATTCCAGAGGTAATTTCTGTCACAGCCGGGACGCAGCAAGCAAAATGCCCTCCTTTTGTTCCAGTGTTGTTCAAAACAGCATCAGGGCCCTGTCCTTGACTGGCAATACTGGTTCCATCCTTTCTCTCCAAGCTTCCAGCCCCTGGATAAGAGTGAGCAGAGGAGGCCCACTCAGCACAGGTTGAGCACATGCTTCCTGAGTCCCCTGCCCCAGGCCACACGGCCCCTTGTGGAAGGTGTTCATGGACTTTTCATGCAATCTCTTTAACCATTTTTGACTATTCCCACCCACTGAACTTTTAATTGCACACAAAGCACTTGCTCTATTTCTAGGTCTTTTCTCTAGGCAGCTACCATGTTGATCATTCTGGTGTTTCTCTAGGCGGGAGGGGTTGAGCCCAGAAGCCAAGGGCCAAATCCTGAAAGTCAAGAGGTGTGTTTGCTGTAGCACTTGGGCAGCAGAGTTGCAGCCCTGGTCATCTCTGTGTCAGCACATCTCAGTTTCTAAACTGGCTGCCTTCTCTCCTCTAAAAAGACCCCTTTGACATAGTCCCTGTGGGGTTCAGCTCCCTGGCCCAGTTCTATGCTGGAGTTCACAGGTTCACAATTATGGCATATATAGGGCCTCTTCCAAAGCATACACTCACTCAGCCCTCCATTGAAACCCATAGATAGGGAGGCCAACTCTGGGATTTGAGCATCCCCAGATTTTGATATCTGTGGGGGGTCCTGGAGATAATCCCTCATGGGTACTAAAGCGTGGCTATCCTTCCATGACCCCTGCTGTGTATTTTGCTCTTAGTGGTTACTGGCATTACAGCATACTAATGAGAGGGTTTGTATTACATGCTAGCTAGCCTAAGACTCCCATTTTCAGTTTCCTCAAAAAATTCCACCTAGAGAGGGGCCTGAATTTGTGGGCGAATTATGCAGTGAGTGCCTTGGTGGGGGTTCTGAGTGCAAAGGACTGCTTCCTCATTTCTGATCTGAGCACCTCCTCCTTCCTCTGGAATGCCTATCTACAGGTTCCTGGAATTCCTGCCCCCTCTCCTCAAAAGGAGACAAAGATCCATGTAGTCAAAGCTATGATTTTTCCAGTAGTCATGCACAGATGTGACAGTTGGATCATAAAGAAGGCTGAGCACTAAAGAGTTGATGCTTTTGAACTGTGTTTCTGGAGAAGACTCTTGAGAGTCCCTTGGACAGCATGGAGGTCAAACCAGTCAATCCTAAAGGAAATCAACCCTGAGTATTCATTGGAAGAGTTGATGCTGAAGCTGAAGCTGTGATTCTTTGGCCACTTGATACGAATAGCTGACTCATTGGAAAAGACTGATGTTGGGAAGGATTGAAGGCAAAAGGAGAAGAGAGTGGCAGAGGATGGGATGATTGGATGGCACCACTGATTCAGTGGACATGAACTTGGGCACACTCTGGGAGACGATGAGGGACAATGAAGCCTGGCGTGCTGTAGTCCATGGTGCCACAAAGAGTCAGTCATGACTTAGCGACTGAACAACAACAGCAGCTCCTCGGAACTGGCCCCTGTCCTGGGCTCTGTCATGGCTGCAGCCTATCCTGAGTGATCTGCTGGCTGTCAGGGTTGGGTCCCAAGGGGAGAGCAGAGATACCATGAGTGACATGGACTGGAAGAGTCCTGTTAGTGGTAGAAGAGTGGAAGGGATGTTGGGGGGTCTGAGAAAATCTCTGACCAGCCTCCTGTGGCCCTGGAAGGGTGGACTTGTCAGGAGTGCAGGGCAACTGGGCAGCTGGTGGGGAGTCTCCCACATGCCGCCACATCTAGCGGACTGTGCAGGCCACTGGTTCAGGAAGAGAGCTGGATGTGGAGCAGGTGGTGGGATGTGCGTCACACCCCAGAGAGAGCCATCATGACCTTCAGGAAGCAGCAGCTGTTTCAGCTTCTGCCTTGCAAAAATCCCTTTTTGGGCTGACTCTGACATGGAAGGAGTTTCTGGGAAATAATTCAGATATGATCATGTTTAATTCAGGTGAATCTCATCATGGAAAGTACCACGGTTTGACTTTATTTTTCTTTTATGCCTTTTCATGTCTTACCCAGAATAGATAGATGTTAACTAAATACTCTGAACTTTAGGAAGGAAACAGGCTGAAGAGGCAAATCAGATGCCATTGTGGACCCAGCCTTGATTCAGGATCACCTATCCATTGTTATCCATTGCTATTCATTGCTCCAAAATTTTGGCCACCTAATCTGAAGAGGCAACTCATTGGAAAAGACCCTGATGCTGGGAAAGATTGAAGGCAGGAGGAGAAGGGGATGCAAAGG
Organism: Cervus canadensis; assembly: GCF_019320065.1. NCBI lineage: Eukaryota > Metazoa > Chordata > Mammalia > Artiodactyla > Cervidae > Cervus > Cervus canadensis. The sequence goes on from NC_057415.1 coordinate 19,864,835, forward strand.
ATGAGATGGTTGGATAGCACCAAATGGGCATGAGTTTGAGCAAGCTTTGGGAGATGGTGAAGGACAGGGAAGCTTGGCATGCTGCAGTCCATGGGGTCACAAAAAGCTGGACGTGACTGTGACTGAACAGCAAATCCATTGCTACAATGGCAATGCTTAGCCCTTCTCTCAAGGCTATAATGGGGATCAGGTCAAAGTGCTTTATGTCCATTTCTAACATTCCTGTCATTTCAAGCGTGTTATAAAAATGGAATCATTAAGCATGTACCTTTTGGGAATGGGCTTTTGTCATTCAGAATAATTCCCTGGACATTCATCTGAGGTGTTTTGTGTACTAATAAATCATCCTTTTGATGGCTGCACTGTATTCTACAGTGTGGATGAATCACTCAACCATTGAAGGCTATCTGGGTTGTCTCTAGCCTTTTCCTGTTACAAAGAAAGCTTCTGTGAACATTCACGTACAAGTTTTTGTGAACATAAGTTTTCATAGCTCTGGGATAAATGCTCACATACACAATTTCTGGATTGTATAGGAGTTAGCTATTTAGTTTTATAAGAAATGGTTCATTTTTCAGAGTGACCATACCATTTTACATTCCCAAAAATGAATTTTATTTTTAAAATGAATTTTCATTACATTAGTTGTTAGAAGGGGAGTGGTGATATGGTTAAAAAAGGGCAACAGGAAGGAATCCTTGAAGAAATGGAAATGGTTTAGTATCTTGACTATAGTGATGAAAATACCAGTGTATACCTGTGATAAAACTATGTAGAACTAAATACACACTCACATCAGTACATACAAAACTGGGGAAATCTGAATATGATAGGTGGTTTAGTCACTAAGTTGTGTGTGATTCTTTGTGACCCCATGTACCATAGCCCGCCAGGCTCCTCTGTCCATGGAATTCTCCAGGCAAGAATACTGGAGTGGGATGCTATTTCCTTCTCCAGGGGATCTTCCTGACCCAGGGATCAAACCTGGGTCTCCTTCATTGCAGGTGGATTCTTTATCAACTGAACCACCAGGGAAGCCCCATGATAGGTGGCTATGATATGTTATCATTTCACAAGATGATGCCACTGGAGATACTGGGTAAGGGTAACTGAATGTGAATCTACAATTATCTAAAAATAATTAAAAATAAATTAAATAAAATATGTAATATTAACAGAAAATGTCATGGAAAACATTATAAACTATTAAAGTTTAGGCAAATACTGTTGTTAGTTGCTTTTCTGATGTTTGTGGCCCAGTGTCATCCTTTCCATCACACAGCTAGGAGAAGAGACCTTTTAAATTCTACTCATCCCCCTCCAGCCTCATTTTAGGGAACAGAAACATGAGTTGGCTAGAATCGAGGGAAATGAAATTTGGGCAGTGGGGCATGCCCTCAGAAGAGTGGCCCACAGCAGAGAAGGGAGGGGATGCAAACATTGACATATGTCTGGGAAAAGGAGACCTGAGTTGGCATCTCCCAAGCTGGACTCCATGATGGAATGTTCAGCACACCAATGCTTAAAAGCCTAGTGTGAAAATTTACTTCGCAGCCAAGCAGAGGTGGACACATGCGTCTGTGGGGCTGAAGCATCGGGCCCATCCCTGCCCTACATGGGCAGACATCACTGAGAGCTGATGATGCTGCAACTTAAGAGGAGAAGATAAACTTTTCTGGGCCTGGCCAGGGGTTCGGGGTCGACATGGCTTAGAGCTGGCAGGAAATTGCCTTCTTTGGTTGACTCCCCTCTGACGTTTGGAAAATGGACTCTGTGTTAAAGACCCAGGAGGGCATATTAGGTACCACCTGTGCTCCATGCGTGGTTCCTGAGGTGGCAGATTCCCTCCAGGGAAATGTTGACCTTTATGAGAGTCTATCTTATGACCGAAAGCTTTGCAGCCTTAAAATGTGGTCTGTCTCATTAAGTTGCTGTATGAAGCCTATAAAAAACTTTAGAAAGGAGATCTTATGACAGCCTTTCACTCTTATTATTTAAAACACATATTTGTTATTTATAGCTAGGTCACTAACGGAGCCATTGCTTTCCAAAGCCTCTTATTTCCTTCAGTCTAACCTCAGAAATGGGGGCGTGTATAACTCCCCAAGTGGTGGAGGGAGGTCCTCTCTTCCCCACTTTGTTACACACCACTTCCTGTTTTTTGCCCTCCTAAGGACAGAAATTCTCCTCATACCCTTTATACGCTGGTTACCTTCCTGAAAAGCCAGTTGAACCTTCTCTGCCTTGGACATCCTTATCTGTACATGATGTTTTCTCTGCCAGTAAGTCTGCCCTTCCAAGAACTGTGAAGGGTCTGAGCTTTCCTCTTCTTACAAACTAACAAGTTAGCCTGCAAGTTTCCTGTGTTCTTGGCAGAAGACAAGAGACTCCTGGGTTAGAGACAAAGAACAGTTTGTTACTTAGCTCAATTGCAGCAGCCAGAAGATCAGCAATTTTGATTTTGTGCTGCTTCCCTGAGCCCCGAATCCTACAGGAATCCCCCTGTCTCCCAATTCTGAGGTTCAGTGGTTGCTGTATAGAAGGGGCAGTCCAAGCTCAAGGAACCTGAATATTTTGTACTCAGTCCTGCATCTGTCTCTGCAGGGAGGCTTTATCTTTATCACCCTGAATAGTAGACATGCTGACCACTTGTTTCAGAGGAAGTTACTCTTTCTCCACAAATCTTCACAAAGAGAGTTCAGAACAAAGCAGGAGTCAGTGCCTCATTTCTGATTCATGTAGAGCTGCCGGAGACCCATGGAGAGTCGTCCCCTGAAGGACCAGAGAAAAAATTTGTCTTTTAAACTTTTTTCTGAATCAACTCCTGTCCTCAGTGCTGCAAGTGATGGTCTATTCTTTTGTCTACCACCAACGGACATGACTGAAGTGACTTAGCATGCACGCAAGCATTGGAGAGGGAAATGGCAACCCACTCCAGCGTTCTTGCCTGGAGAATCCCAGGGACAGAGGAGCCTGGTGGGCTGCCGTCTATGGGGTCGCACAGAGTCGGACATGACTGAAGCGACTTAGCAGCAGCAGCAGCAATGAGACAGCCACAGAGAAGTGTTGCCTGGTTCTTCCTTCCAGAAAACCACTGCCATTCAGCTGTAAGGAACACAGTCAGCTGATAGCCTTCACTTGCAGTGCCTTTGGGACCCATGGCAATGTTTAGTCTGAAGCTGTATTCTCCTCAAGTGTGTGTGTGTGTGTTCAGTTGTGTCTGACTTTTTCCCACCCCATGTACTGTAGCCTGCCAAGCACCTCTGTCCATGGACTTTTCCAGGCAAAAATACTGGAGTGGGCTGCTATTTCCTTTTCAAAGGGATCTTTCCAACACAGGGATCAAACCTGTGTCTCCTGGGCCTGTTGCATTGGCAGGCAGATTCTTTACCATTGTACCACCTGGGAAGCCCCTATATTCTCCTCAGGCAGTGCCAGACCAATGCCTGAAGACAACAGCGCTGTAGACTCTGGGCATTTCTGCTCAGCATGGAACTTCTCTACATCTGTCTTGTGGGGGAGCTGCCTGTTGGGCTGGTGAACACCTTTTCCAGGCTGCAACCACAGCCTGCGGCTCACACTTGTTAGTCTTCCTTCCTCCTCCCCCTCCTCTCAGAGGTATTAGGTTGTGTTATGATGTGAAGGCTTCCATTTTCTGCCCCTGTCCTGCTTCCCTCCTTTTATCTCACAGGTGTTAACTCCCAATATACTTTAGCATTTTGAACTCTGTTTGAAGAGCCTAACCAACAGACTTGGTTGAAGAAGTCACTAAATTGCTCTTAGAAGAATTACTTGGCCACTTCAATGCCTACATGGCTTCCTCCAAGCCCTCTTCCAAGGTTTGATTCAAGAAATTTGAGATTGTCAGGTAAAGGCCTGAAGTGTTCCCCTGAACATTGAAGGGATAGTTCAGTATTTACTATTCATGTCCCAAGAACTTGTCCACACCCATCAACTCTTTCCAGAAGCCAGGGGCAGATTTTGCTCAGTCCCATGCCCTTGGTTGGACTTCTGTTTGCTTGTATTGGAGGCTTAGCTCAGAGATTGTTTTTCTGACAAGTCTTCTGCTACTCTTTTTATGTTTATTTGTTTATAAATATCTGTTTCCTCCATTAGATGGTAAACTTCATGACTATGATGTTGTTTTTCAGTCACTAAGTTGTGTCTGACTCTTTGTGATTCTATGGACTGCAGTACACCAGGCTTCTCTGTCCTTCACTATCTCCCGGAGTTTGCTCAAATTCATGTCCATTCAGTTGGTGATGCTATCCAACCATCTCATCCTCTGTTGCCCCTTCTTCTCCTGCCCTCAATTTTTCCCAACATCAGGATTTTTTCCAATGAGTTGGCTCTTGGCATCAGGTGGCCAAAGTATTGGAGCTTCAGCTTATGACTATAGGTCCATGTTTGTCCTCAGGGGCTGGAGCAAGGCCTGACACATAGTAAATGTTAAATAAAAATTTACCAAGTGAATAATGAACAACAGATGCTCCAAATTATCTGTTTACTGAATCCTGCCTGAGCCTAGTAATAATTCCAACTCAAATTCTCTGCTCCTAACACTTCTTAATTCCCTCTGCTAACTCCTCTCTTAAATATACCCTGGAGTTGTCCTGTGAAGTGAAGCGAAGTGAAAGTCACTCAGTCGTGTCTGACTCTTTGTGACTCCATGGACTATACAGTCTTTGGAATTCTCCAAGCCAGAATACTAGAGTGGGTAGGCATTCACTTCTCCAGTGTATCTTCCCAACACAGGGATTGATCCCAGGTCTCCCACATTGCAGATTCTTTACCAGCTGAGCAACCAGGGAAGCCCAAGAATACTGGAGTGGGTAGCCTATCCCTTCTCCAGCAGACCTGATCCAGAAATCGGACGGAGGTCTCCTGCCCTGCAGGTGGATTCTTTAACTGCTGAGCTACCAGGGAAGCCCAGAGTTGTCCTGTAAAACTTTGTAATCGTTGCCATTGCTTTGCACTCACAGTGAATATATAAATTGTCACTCAGGCAAGAGAACAGTAGTAATTTCCCAGCTGGTGACATTCAGGAGCCGTGGACATCCCACGACAGCACTTATAGGCTCCAAAAAAAGTTTTATCGGTATTTATGTGGGAGCCATTCCAGCCTGAACTGTACTGAGAAATGAACTTCCTCTGTGGTCACCTCTGGGAAAACCCACAAAGATGAGAGAGTCCCTTCACAGGCAGAGGGACATCCCTGGAAAGGGAAACAGCTGGAATGGTTGGAACTCTGAATTTGTTGCTGAGACCCAGGAGTGTTCTCTGATCAGCCTGATGGCCGTTTCTAAAAACACGAGGCTCCAGTTCTCTGTCACCCCCCTGCCATTCCTGGAATGGGCCCTAGTAATACCAGAACATTCGTGTGTTTCTGCAAGTACACCATGTTCCTGAACAAAGTTTAGCATATTTTTCAAACCTCTAGGGATAGTGAAACCAAGTTGTTCATGCAGTTATATGGCACATATATTAATAACCAAAGACTTGATTTTAACTTAGCAGCTTTGAGGATACTTCTGATACCCACTTGCATGTTTAAATAGTCACTTTGCCTCTGTTTCTCTCCCTCCACTATGCCCAGCCAGCCTGCAGCCTGAGATTTGGATAAGCGACAGTGAAAACCAAAGAAAATAAAAAGATAAGTTGGCACTATGCCCCATAAAATGATTTCACAAGTCATGGGTCCGCTTGCTCAATAAAACAACCTTCCTATAACCAGTTATTACTTATTCCCACTTGCTGCTCTTGTGGTTTTGGAAAGCAGTCCTTGCCTGTTTTTTCCGTATTATATAAAATAACATCTTTCAGCTTACTCTTCATCGTCCCTCTTACAAAATCCCCGATGGCCAACTTTAGGTTTTAGGTTATTAATTTTGTGTTATTTCACCATTGTGATCACTATTAACATTGTGATGTTTGTGCTTTATTTTTCCCTCTGTGTTTATGTCAACAGGTTGAAACCAAAATGTCATCATACTGTATGAACAACTTGATAATCTGCCTTTTTCCCTCAATGTTTTTTGTGAGACTGTTCCCATGGCTCTGAGAGACCCTCAACATGTCAGTTTTATTTGTTGTATTTGTTACAGTATGTTACAGTATGTCACTGGCCATCATTTATTTGTCTATCTTCCATATTTTTAAAAAATTACTTTATTGAAGTATAGTTGATGTACAATGTTGTATTAACTTTTCCCATACAGCCAAGTGACTCAGACATTCATATATGTGCATGTGTGTATATACACACATTCTTTTCATAATCTTTTCAATTATAGTTTATCTCAAGGCACTGAATATAGTTTCATGTGCTATACGGTAGGACCTTGCTATTTATCTATTCTCTACATAATAGTTTGCATCTACTAATCCCATACTCCTAATCCACCCATCCCCCATGCCCCCTGCCCCTTGGCAACCAGAAATTTGTTCTCCATGTATTTTTTGACATTCAGGTTGTTGCTAAAATTACACTATTTCATGTCATGTTACAAGGAATCTCATTTGATATAAGCTTTTGTGTATTTATCAGGACCATGTAGGCTTGAGCTGATAATAAGCAAGCTCAAAATCTCAGTGGTTTAACAGAGCAAAGCAGAGTCACTCAGTCCTGGAGGCAAAAGAAGCACCAGCTCTGTAAGTCACCTTGCAGAGTTTGCTTCAGGAGAGCTCCGAGTGAGCAGACAGCTCTCACTGCCCCTCTGTGCTGGGCGGAATGTGAAACTCACCACTCTCACTCACGGCCTTTGGCCTGAGTCAGTCCCAGGGCTGAGCCTGCCTGCCAAGGAGGTGATTTGTAACCTTCTATGAACCCAAAGGAGAAGAGAGCAGGATGTGGACAGGCAATGATAATAGCCCCTCTATATGAGGGTATGACTTTTATTTAAGATGCTTATTGGGTTTTGCCAACTGTTTTTTCCTAAGAAGATTATAACATTTTTATCATCCCATCAGCTTGTTTCCTGTCTTGGAAAAGCCTCAAATATTACCGCTTTTTACTCTTTGGTGATCAGAGATGAGAAATGCCATCTCATCTTTTAAAATTTATATTTCTTTCATTGCTATTGGGAGTACAGATTGTTTTCATATGTTTAGTCATTCATTTTTTTTTTTTTTGCAAGAGGCCCACAGACTCATAAAAAGTCAACCTGAAATTCTCTGAGCATCCCTTGCCCACTTTATCTTTGGAGTTTAAAATGTTTTAAAATATCCATCACAATGGCCCCCACCACTTGCTTACCCTTTCTCCCCCTACGGTAATCTGAATCCTTTCCTTAAGATGTAGGTCTACTCCTGGGATCTTCCTGCATCTTATAAGCAACTCATGATGAATCGCAGTTCCCTTACCTTCACAAATCTTCAAAAAAACAAATCTCCAACAGAAAACCCATACCCTGTTGTTTGAGTCTTGGCAGAGGGATGGGAAGATTGAGGGTGTCGAGTCTTTCCATAGGCAGTTGAGTGTATGGAAAGATGGCTGAGAAGAGGGATCTTGTTAATATTCTTGAGAGTTCAATAGAAAATTTTAATTTTAGAAGACAATCTCAAAGAGACCCATCTGTGGATGTCTGTGGAATTCAGCATCATCTCAGACTTCTCTACTTCAAATGGCCATCAGAGGTAGGAAGCTTTCACTTCCCAGGCGGCAGCATGTTAAAGGCCTTTATGTGTGCTTCCCTTTCAGGCTGGCCTTGGAGCTGTGTCTCAGTTTTCCAGGAGCACAGCTGTCAAAGGGCGCTAGCTACCTTGAAGACCATCTATTGGAGAAAGGTCATCAAATTATCAAAGGAAGGCTTTAGAGGTGATGTTTCCTGCAAATCGATCAGCTAAGATGTCTGGAAAAACTGCCCTGGGTAATTCAGCTGACACACACAACATCTGAAAACATAATTCAAATGGAACTTAATTATGACTGAAAAACCCAATAGATGAGAGAAACCACAGATTAGATGGTACTTGATCTAAAAGTCAACTAAAAAACATGCATTATTTTCGAGCAGAATATTTGAAGCAATTATGCATGTCCTCACCACAAAGCAAGGGCTTCCCTGGTAGCTCAGCTGGCAAAGAGTTTGCCTGCAATGCAGGAGACCCTGGTTTGATTCCTGGGTCAGGAAGATCCCCTGGAGAAAGGGTAGGCTACTCACTCCAGTATTTTTGGGCTTCCCTGGTGGCTCAGCTGGTAGAGAATCCACCTGTCATGTGGGAGACCTGGGTTCAATCCCTGGGCTGGGAAGATGCCTTGGAGAAAGGAACAGCTAACCACTCTACTCTCAAAGAGTCAGACACAACTGAGTGACTTTCACTTTCACTTTCAACCACAAAGCAAGTATTTGTTATCCAAAGAGTTAGTAGTTATACAGACATGATATTTTGATTATAATGGAAGTTAAGTAAAAAAAATCAGTTAATATGTATGTGTCCATAGATATACATATATAATATATTAAGTTCTACACTATGTATATTTAGAATGGAATGGTAAAACATACATTAAAAGCTTTTGGACATAGCTAAACCAGAATCTGGAAGAGAATGTGTTGTGTTTAATATGTATAACTGAGGAGAAAAAAATGATCAAACATAATGAGGAAAGCAAAAAACTCAGGAAGAGAAAGAACAAGAAAACAAAGTAAAAAAATGTAGAAAGAAGGGGGTAATAAAAATAAAAACAAAATTTATGAAATAAAAAGCAAACATAAAATAGAATCAATAAATCTAACAGCTGGTTTTTTAAATGACAAATAAAACAGACAAATTTAGTCAAAATAGATTTATAAAAAGAGCGAGAAAGCACAAATAAGCAATACTAGGAATGAAAAAGGCATATCATTGTAGATAGAGTAGAAATTAGAAATAAGAATACACTAAGAACAACAGTTTAAAAAAAAAAACATAAAAACACAGAACAGATAATTACTTCTAAAAATGAAACTTTGCAAAACTCAAAACGAAAAGAATCTGAACAGATTCTTTTATTAGACTGTTAAAGAAATGTTAAGCAGCAGTTTAAAAGTCTGCTCTGCTTAATACTACACACAAAATACCAGGACCAGACAGTTTTATAAGAGAATTCTGCCAAACAGTCAAGGAACAGTTATCCTGGTACGATGCAGAATGTTCCAGAGAATAGAGAGAAGGCACTGCTCTCTGACGCATCTTCTAGGCTAAATTTATTTTTTACACCTTAACAGACAAGGGCAGCTAAGAAAGGAAAAGATTCATCTTCCTTATAAATGTGGACATGAAAAGCCGAATAGATATGAGCAAATAGAAATAGCATTAATAGATCAAGACAATAAGGGCTACTTAACGAATGTAAGATTGCATTTAAAAATCTATTTGTGTATAGTTGGCCCTCTGTATGGGCTTCCCTGGCAGCTCAGCTGGTAAAGAGTCCCCTTGCAATGCGTGAGACCTGGGTTTGATCCCTGTGTTGGGAAGATCCCCTGGAGAAGGGAAAGGCTACCCACTCCAGTATTCTTGCCTGGAGAATTCCATGGACTACAGTCCACAGGGTCACAAAGAACTGGACATGACTGAGCGACTTGCACTTTCACTTCACTTGTCCCTCTGTATACTAAGGTTTTGCATTGCAGATTCAACCAACCCTGGGTTGAAATTATTGAAAGAAAATCCCAGACATTTCCAAAAAAACAAACTTGAATTTGCTGCATGTTGGCAACTATTTACATAGTATTTACATTGTATTTGCAACTATTTACATATAATTTATATTATATTAGGTATTTTAAGTAATCTGGAGATTATTTAAGTATGTAGGGGACTGTGCTTAGGTTGGGGCTTCCCAGGTAGCTCAGTGGGTAAAGGATTTGCCTGCAGTGCAGGAGAGGCAGGTGACACAGGTTCTATCCCTAGGTAAGGAATATCCCTGAAGGAGGGCATGGCAACCCACTCCAGTATTCTTGCCTGAAAATCCCATGGACAGAGGAGCCTGGTGGGCTATAGTCCACAGCATCTCAAAGAGTCAGACGCGACTGAAGCAACTGAGAATGCATGCACATGGTTAGGTTATGTGCAAATACCACACTATTTTATATAGGGAATTGGGAAATTCTTGAATTTTCATGTCTGAGGTATCCTGTAACCAACCTCCCTGCATACCAAAGGACAACTGTAATTCACATCTTAACAGTTTAGAAGTCTACACCCATTCACAAGACAAACTCATAGGAAACGGAATAGAAACTGGGAATAGCAAGTACCTACAAAAAAAAAAAAAAAAAAAGGATGTAGCAAGCAGCATCCAAAGGTGAACCATTAGAATAAGTTAAAAAAGCTAAGAATGTCCATTATCACTCTTTGCATCCAATATTTTATCTGAGTTACAAACTATTATAAGATACTAAAGAGAAACAATAAGTGCAAGAATTTCTAAGAGGGAAGCAAAGTTGACATTACCTATTGATGATAAGATTGCCTACATAGAAAAATCCAGGGGCATCTACAAATGATTAGAATCAACAAGGATGTTTAGCATATTTCTGGACACAAGAGCAGTATACAAAGATAAATACGTTATCCATAGCAATGGCCAACATAAAATGCGTTGTAACAAATATGCCATTTGTAGTCATAACAAATTTTGAATAGTCTTTATGGAGGAAATATAAAAGTGTTAATTGAAGTAGAGAAATGGTACTGAAGTAATGAAGACTTGAATTGATGGAGCATTGTTAAGTGGTTCGTGGATGGGAAGATAATAGCATAAAGACGTCTATTTCTCACATTAACCAAATAATTCATTGAAATTTCTAATAAATTGAACAAATATTTTGGGGAAAATTTAATAAATTGATCAAAAACTCAAGTGGAAGAAGAAATAGCAAAGGAAAAACAAGATTAATCAATGTGGGAGGATTTACTTCCTGGGTATTTGGACATTTTATGAGACTATAATAAAAAACAAACTGGTCAAAGGAACAAAATAGAGAACTTAGATTCAGATCTGTGCATATGTAGAAAATTGATATATGACAAGGTGGCCTTATTGATCAATCACAATATGATCAACATGTCAATCAGTATCACTGGGAAAAGTGTTGGAAAACAAAATTAAATCTCCATTTCATGCCATAGTCAAACACAACTTCAGGCTGATTAAAGATCTAAATGTGAAAGGCAAAATAAAAAAGATTGAAGTATATTTAGAAGGTATTTATGATCTTAAAATTGGAAAGGATTTCTAAAAGATGGAAAGCAAAAACATAAAGCAAAAATTTGGTCCATTTTGTCATATTAAAGTTAAAGAAGGGCATAGTAGATGATATTAAAATGTGAAAAGGTGAGGTGCAGTCTAGGAGATAATACTTGCAAGCATATAAGTGATCAAGAATTGACATCCAGAATATGTGAAGAATTCTTTCAGTTTTAAGAAAAAGCAACCAACCCAATGGAGAAATGGGCAAAGGATATCAACAGGCATTTCATGTAAGTGAAAAGAGAAGTGAAAGTCTCTCAGTTGTGTCTGACTGTTTGCAACGCAATGGACTATAGAGTCCATGGAATTCTCCAGGCCAGAATACTGGATTGGGTAGCTGTTCACTTTTCCAGGGGATCTTCACAACCCAGGGATAGATCCCAGGTCTCCTGCATTGCAGGCGGATTTTTTTTTTTACCAGCTGAGCCACCAGGGAAACTCAAGAATACCGGAGTGGTAGCCTAAACCTTCTCCAGCGGATCTTCCCAACCCAGGAACTGAACTGGAGTCTCCTGCATTGCAGGTGGATTCTTTACCAGCTGAGCTACCAGGGAATCCTGGTAGGGATATAAAACATATCCCTAAAGGCCAACAAACATGAGAATATGCTCAGTCTTACTCATAACCAGGAAAGTGAAAATTAAAATAAAATAGGCAAATTGGAAAAAGGTAAAAGTTGGCAGTACTATGTAATGGTGAAAATGGAAGGGACTCAGAACTCTGATGATGGGAGTGTAAATTAGGCGACCTTGGTGAAAGGTGACTTGTCAGTATCTGGTTGAAAACACAAATCCCCTACAATCTGGCAATTCCACTGCCAGGTTAAGCTCATACAGATGCCCAAAGAGCCATAGGTGAATGTTCACAGCAGGATGGCACTTAATAGAAGAACACACATAAAAATTTTAATATACATATTCAGAAGAATTTATCAAATCGTAGTAAAGTTCATATAATGTGGAATGTGTATTTTTTCTATTTAATAAAATGAATGAACTAACACTGATAAATCTAAATAATATACTGCTGACAAAAAGTAATTTATATACATTTAGAACATAACATTTATATGTAATTTAATAAAGCCAAATTTGCAATACATTTATAGTTCATGGATACTAAAGAGTAGTATGTGGGACTTAAGAGTTTCTTGATTAGGATGGCAATGACTCTAGAGGAAGGAGTAGTGGGGATGTGATTGAAGAAGCGCATTTAAGAGTCTTCAACTGTAATATAAAATTTTATCTTATATAATAGAAGATCTGACTGAAGCAAATATAACAGAATATTGACTTCTTATAAAGTTAGGTAGGTGATCCATGGGTTTTGTTATTTTCTTCTTCTTGAAATATTTTGAAGTAGTAATTTATAAAAAGAATATTTTAAATTATTTTAAAATATAGTATGAAATAAAACCATCAGTAAAAAAAAAAATCTTTGTCATTCTATTTAATATTTTAAAGCAAAATGTAAGGCCAGAAATACTTTTACAAATTTCAGTCTCCCATAACTTAACTACTCCCTTTACTATTTTACTTTGTTTCTATAGCTCAACTTTTAAAATAATACATAAGAACTTTATTGAGATATAATTAACACACCACACAATTCATCCTTTTAGAGTGTATTTAGTTGAGTAGGGTTGTGCACCACTTTCAAATTTTAGAACATTTTTATCACCCCCACCAAAAAACCCCTGTACCCTTTAGCAATCAATTCCCATTTCTCACTTCCACCCACCCCCAATCCCTGAAACCACATATCTTCTATCTCTATGCATTTGTTTATTGTGGACATTTAGTATCCAAAATAGTGCAATATGTAGCCTTTTGTTTCTGACTTATTTCACTTAGCATATTTTCGAGGTTCATCCATATTGTAGCACATATCAATACTTTATTCCTTTTTGTTGCCAAATAATAATCTATTTTGTGGGTATTATATCACATTTTGTTTATGCATTTATCAGTTGATGGACATTGATTTATTTCTATTTTTTGGTTATTTTGAATAATGCTGGTGTAAACAGTAGCATACAAGTTTTTGTGCGATATGTTTTTAATCTTCTTGAATATGTACTTAGGACTGGAGGTCCCTATGGTAACTTTATGTTTAACTTTTTGAGGATCTGCCAAACTATTTTTCAAAGCCACTGCACCACTTTACATGCTCACTAGCAATGTGTGAGGGTTCCTATCTCTCCATACATTCTCATCAATACTTGTTATTGTCTGTCTTTTATTAATAATTTTACCATGCTAGTGTGTGTGAAGTGGTATTTCATTGTGGTTTTGCTTTACATTTCCGTAAAGATTAGTGATGTTGAGCATCTTCTCATGTCTTATTGGCTGTTTGCTTATTATCTGTGGAGAAGCATCTATGCAAATACTTTACCATCTTGTAAATTAGGCTTTTTCCGTGTTGACTTGTTTCCTGTATACAAGTCCCTTATCAGGTAAATGACTTGCAATTACTTTCTCCCATTCCATGGACTGACTTTTCACCTTCCTGATGGTGTTTTTTTTAAAGCATAAACATTTTTAATTTTAATGAAGTTAAGTTCATCTTTTTTCTTCTTTTGTTTCTCATGTTTTTGGTATTATATGTAGAATTTCATTGCTTAACTCAAGATCACAAATATTTGCTCCTATGTTTTCTTCTAAGAGTCCTATATTATTAGCATTTTCAGTTAGTTCTATGGTCAATTTTGAGTTAACTTTTGTCTGTGGTGTGAGGTAGGGGGTCCAACCTTGTTTCTTTGAATGTTTCTAGTTGTTTTAGCATCATTCAAGGAAAAGACTATTTTCCCCGCATCAAATGGTCTTGGCATCTTCACTGAAAATAAATTAAAAAAAAAACATATATATGAATTTACTTTTATACTCCTAATTCTATTCTATTCATCTCCATGTCTATTCTTGTGCCAGAAACATACTGGTTGATTTCTGTAGCTTTGTATTAAATTTTGAAATCAGGAAATGTAAGTTCTAAAGCTATTCTTCTTTTTCAAAGTATTTTTGGCTGCTCAGAGTCCCTTGCATTTCCTTATGAATTTTAGGACTAACCTGTCACTTTATGAAAACAAAGCCAGCTCAAATTTTGATAGGGACTGTATTGAATCTATAGACTGATTTGACAGACAATGCCATCATAACCATATTAAGTTTTCCAAACTATGAACATAGATTGTCTTTACACTGATTTATGCCTTCTTTAATTCTTCCAGCAGTGTTTTATAGTTGAAAGTGTGTAAGACTTATTTCTTTTGTTAAATTTCCTCCAAAGTATTTTATTCCTTTTGATTATATTTTAAATGATGTTTTCTTAATTTAACTTTTGGGTCTTTCATTGTTGTTGAACAGAAGAACATTGATTTTTGTGTATTACAACATGTTCTTTCAGCTCTGATAGACTACTTTGTGGATTACTTTAGGATTTTCTACATGCAAGATCATGTCTTCCATGTATAAAGAAAAGTGAACGTGAAGTCACTCAGTCGTGTCCAACTCTTTGCGACCCCATGGACAGGATCCTCAGTCCATGGGATTTTCCAGGCAAGAATACTGGAGTGGGCTGCCATTTCCATGTATAAAAAGAATTTTAATTCTTCTTTTCCTTTTATTTCTTTCCCTTGCCCAACTGCTCCCAAAGAATATCCCCATCCTTTTAAAAGAAGCATCCTAGAGGATGAATTAAGGGTAAATAAGTGTGATGCCTCATTGACTCAGAATTGGAAAGAGTCTTAGAAATAATTCCTTCACTCATTTATTTGTCAAATATGTCCTCAGTGCTCACTATGGGTTCAGTGCTAGAGAGACAGTAGGGATCTGCCTTTATGAGTTGACGATGGCAGAGGCAGCTAAAGGAGTCAACAGGCAAATAAAGATGATTACAGATTTTGATAAGATTCTATGAAGGAAATAATCTTGATGTTATGATAGAGAGTATCTCAGGGTGAGGGGCTTGTGGTACCATGGATACCATACAGACAAAGTCATTTAGCTCAACCCTTTATCTGCTCTGTAAATTTTCTCTGCAAATTCCCCCAAATGCTCATTGGGACTTAACCTTAATACTTCATGGGAGAGGTAATCTGTCCCCTCTTGCGAAAATCCACTCTGTAGTAAGTATACTACAGTTTGTAGAAAATTCTTTTTTAAATTCATTTATTTGGGCACATCAGGTCTTAGCAATGCAACTCCGGACCTTCATTGTGTCATGCGAGATCTTTCCTTGCAGTGCACAGACTCTCTAGTTGTAGCGCACAGGCTTAGCTCCTCCCTGGCATGCAGGATCCTAGTTCCCTGACCCAGAATTGAACCTGGATCTCCTGCACTGCAAGGGAGGATTCTTAATCACTGGGCCACCAAGGAAGTCTTGAAAATTCCTTCTTAATACTGGGTCTGAATCCCTCTCTTGATCCAGTCTCAGAGCTGGTCTTGGTTCTTAGAGTGGAGCCTATTTCTCTGCATAACTGAGCACACCCAGTCTCTCCCCTAATCAACCAGATGCCCTGCTGGTCACCCAAGTGAGGTCTGTGCTAAGAAACAACAGGCTCAGACTAATGCCCTTACATTCTGAAACCGGTGTGGTTATTACTTCCGCCAGTCTACGGATGGAAACCTAAGGCTTGGAGACCTAAGCATACAGCCAGGAAGGGGTATTGCAGAACCAACTCAGATTTCTATGTACTTGAAGCCAACTCTCTGCCATGCCAGGTTCCTGGACAAGCTAGAAGGAGTGAGAGGTAATGAGCAGCTGTGCTGCATTAAGAAGAATGGCTCAAGCTAAAAAAAAAAAATTGTTGGTATTTCTATTAGAAACTCCTCAGGGTAACCTTTGACTTAGTGACAGACTGGAAATGCCAACAGAGAAACTCACACACTTGCTTTTACTACTGAAGCAGGAAAAAAAAAAATAGCACAACAAAACTTCTGCTGTGGGGCAAACCTCAGGCACTGAGAGAAATCTGCCATCGCCCCATCTTCTGAAGACTTGAGTGTAGAAATGCGCTCAAATTTTGAGGATGTGGGTCTGATCTGTGACAACCCGCTGATGTTCTTTGGCAACATGTCTGCTCATTCCACTCCATCAGACAGTTAAAAATTACTGATAAAGCACGAGGGGTTTTTATGAAGTTTTTGAAGAGACTTGAAACTGAAACTTAAGTATGCCAGTAGGTTAAAAAAATAGAAAGAAAAGAAAACTAGCATGTCAGTTCTTCCCTTTGATGAATTAGATTTGAACTTTAAAACAAAAGGAAACCAATTTGGTTTGTTTCTTCTGAAGTCTCCCTTGCCCACGTGTAATCTTCATGATGTAGAAAGTGAAAGCCCCACTCTAAGGGGGAGCTGGCAATGTGATGGTTTGAAGCAAAACTCTGGGTCATGCTGCAGACACTTACCTCTACCGCGCAGCCACTGAACACAATAATCAAGTAACCTGTAAGTTTTCTCTTCTGTAATAGAGCGTTATGACCCTCCTGGGGTTATTGTAAGAGTGAAGTGTGTAAAAAATATGCAAAATGCTTAGAATAGGACCTGTTACAGAGTTCAATTCAGTTCAGTTCAGTCGCTCAGTCTTGTCCGACTCTCCTCGACCCCATGAATCGCAGCACGCCAGGCCTCCCTGACCATCACCAACTCCCGGAGTCTACACAAACTCATGTCCATCAAGTCGGTAATGCCATCCAACCATCTCATCATCTGTCGTCCCCTTCTCCTCCTGCCCTCAATCCTTCCCAGCATTAGGGTCTTTTCCAATGAGTCAACTCTTCGCATGAGGTGGCCAAAGTATTGGAGTTTCAGCTTCAACATCAGTCCTTCCAATGAACACCCAGGACGGATCTCCTTTAGGATGGACTGGTTGGATCTCCTTGCTGTCCAACGGACTCTCAAGAGTCTTCTCCAACACCACAGTTCAGAAGCATCAATTCTTTTTTTTTAAATTTATTTATTTTTTAAATTTCTTTTTATTTTATTTTATTTTATTTATTTTTTTTTCAGTGGGTTTTGTCATACATTGATATGAATCAGCCATAGATTTACACTTATTCCCCATCCCGATCCCCCC